>NC_084992.1:16174299-16201799 GCF_963691925.1 Scomber scombrus | reverse complement strand
AGCAATTATCTCCTCTTCTGGCTGACATCTATACTGCCCTACCGTTTCCTTTTTCCGTGTCATGTCTTTTTATTCGTTTACCCTTTCCTCCATTTTAGGTCTTGATTCCTTGGACTGTTGACTGACTCGTTGGTTCCCTCAATTTTGGGTGATCTCTTCCTCTGTTTTCCTTGATCAGTCTTTCTGTCATCCCCTCCTCCACACTCCTCTGGATTTTGTTTCATCCCTCCTTCTGTCTTTTCGCTTTCCTTAATCTATCCTTCTCACTCAGCTCTCTCTCTCATTTGGCCTGATTTTTTCCCCCCTGCTGCCTGATTCAGTTGTTTTCTCTCTAATTCCCGCTCCTTTTTTCATGACCTCCTTCTCCTCCCCAATCCTCCAGTATTAAACTGACTCCAAAATTTCATCTTGATTTCTCCCTCTTTATTTTGTTTTAGCTGCATGATAACAGCTAATCACTCCTCTACCCTCCAGCCCTCCCTTACTTACTTTCCTCCTGCCTCTGAACCTACAGTATAATATAAGGTGACATATGTATTGAGTACTGACCCTTGAGCTCTTCCTCTCTTCCTCTGCCTCTTATACGAGTTGACATTTGTATTGACCCGGTAGTTTAACACTTAATTACATCTCCCCCAAGGGTACAGCTCTCCCCCCCATTCTATACCCCCTTTCTACCTCCCTTCCTTTCCCCCCTGCATCCTTTTGGTCGTCTAAGTCCTGTTCTCTTCCTCCTTTCCCCTTTATCCGTCTTCGTCTCTGCATGCCTCCTCCCTGCCCCTCTGTTATATCTCTCTTTACATCCTTATCTATCCCTGACTCTGCAGATGCACTTATCTCATTTCTTGTATGATTTCTTTCCTGCCTCATGCCAGGCTAAAATAGGATGCTTATATCAGTTTCCCCCAGCAATATCATACCGGGCAATACAAAGGGCCGCACTGTAAGTAGCATGACGGAATCTAAGAGCAAAGCCACTTGATTTTTTCCCCTCTAACTCACATCTAGGGATGTTTGATTTGTCCAGTGGAGGACAATAATTGATATATTGAACCACATACTTTTGGTGTGGTGGAGCCAAACAATTCCCTTGTCTGTGTGCTCTTACATAACAGTTCAGTACTTAGACAATTAGTAGTGAAAAACCCTGTATAATCAGTGGTAGCAAATGAGTGGTATTGTGATACACCTAATTTTCATGTTCAGTTTCTTTGAGCCTCTCATTTTCCTCTCCTTTTGTGATGCATTAGCCATCTATTCTCAGCATGCTCCTTTCCTATGGCTGTCAAACTCTCACCCTGACTGTTTTAACTGTGCGTCCCTTTTCTGAGACTCTACTCTCATTATTCTCATTATTTCTTAAACTCTGCATGCTTCTCTCTCCAACTTCCTCTTCTCTGTCTCTATGATTATTTCTGTTCCTATTAAATTAAAACTTGGCACTTTGAGTGCCCAGCAGGACGGTTGATGCTGTTGTGACTGGGGTGAAATTGTGAACATTTTTAAAGGCATTACATTCGTGCCTGCCTGCACACTTTTGAGTTTCAGAATTAACTTTTGGCTTGAAGGTGTACAAGTGTCATTCAAATTCTCCCACTGACATACACACTAGTCACACAAAAGATATTGAAAAAATATTTCCCAACAGATTACCAACAGTATATAATAGAGACAGCTACTCTTAAAACATTGGTAGCTGTATAGTAAACAACAACTTTATAATTCAGAGACTGAATAATGTATGAGTATACACACGGGAGCTGAACACAATAAAGCCTCTACAATGTAATGCAATTCAAATAAAGTAGTTCTACAGAAAAGTAATATGGCTGTGAATAAACTCTTCATGTCAGATGTTTGTTGAGTCTGTCGGAGAGGTGACAAATCAACTGTGTGGTGAATTTATGATGTCATAGTTTGTGGTTTTGTCTAGCCTCTATGTACACAGGATGGTAAAAATAACAAGAGCACCTTCAGTACAATAGCGTAAATTGACACCTTTCTGACGATCTCAACAACAATTGTGCATTAGCAGTTTCTGAGGGATGTAGTGTGTTTTGTAGGGCTGTTGAATTACATTAGATTGCACAAATGATGCTGTGTCCACCCCCTGTGAATTTTTGTGGTTTACAAATGCTAATCCTTCAGGAATTGCACTTTAAGAGGTTTTTTGGGTTTTTTTTGTAATGAAATTTGCTGAAAAGATAGCAAATTTTCTAACAGATGGTTAGAAAGAGGTCGCTTTACAAGTGCTGCCTCATTTACATGGACGGACATTCTTTGTCCTTCAGGTAGGCTGTGCCCATGCAGGCAAGAAATAAATCCTAGTTTGGTTATTACTCAGACTGAAACATTGTGGCAAAGCTCCAGGAAGGAGGCTCAGCTGACTGTGTCAAGGGAGCTAAGGGTGACAGGGTGAGCGGTGCCCAGGGAATGCCGCATGGACGACAACCCACCTGGCACTGTCACAGACGCCATCGAAATTAGACAAGCCATGCTAAAATGGAGGCTGGTGCTGTCTAAAATGTGACTGACCTGCTAAAGATGATTAAATCTGGCAGACACATGGTGTATTCTCTCCCCAGTAATTCTCTATATACAGTATCTACCTCTCTCTCACTGTGTGACTGAATTTTTGTCATTTGCCGGATGCTATAGATGCTTGTTTTTTGTTTCTTACTCTACTTTTTCTTTCCTTCCATTCTTAATTCCTTTGTTTGTTCACTTCTTCCCTTTCCTAAGCTTAGTTTTGTCCGCCTCCCAAAGCAGACACACAGCAGCAACAACAACAAAGTATGAATGCAAATCCCTGATAAAAAGCATGAAATCTCACTCTTCCATTATCTCCTTTTGAATTTATAAGCCAGACTCCTTTGGCCGGTTCCTCTCTTCTCGTTCTTTCTAGCTGGTGTGATATTGCGGTTGGCACTGGCCTGTTGATGGTATGATAGAAATCTATACTGGAAATCCCTGCCTGCATCGTGGCATGCCTCTTTTTGAAATGTTGCCCCCTTCCATTTCCTCTTTATCTGTCCTGCGAGACCAATATCCCTGCTACTTCCCTCAAAACCCTCAGACTGCTTGTCTCCTCTTTCAACCATTTTCTTCTTTCTCAATTCAGTTAAGAGTTTATATCTCAATTTCACCTTTAAGCTAGCCACTACATCTCTCCTTAGAGACAGTTATCCCCTCCATCTGTTTAGTTGGCAGTGTGATTTGTTTAGTGTGTAGTCAAACTTCTAATCGCTTTGTCCCCCCTCGCTGAATTTCACCCTCTCTCCTGTGACACTGGTTGCCTTGGCTTTCTCGCTTATCTATCCTCTTGTTTGGCTACTGTGTGAGTCTCTTTATGTCTATCAGCATTTTATTGTTGCTGCACAGCTGAGCTTTGATCTCTACTGATGCTGCCCTTTCAATATTTCTTTAATTAGTCGACTCAAAGAATGACTTTTTTTCCTTTTGTCACCGTTTTGTCCTTTAGCCAAACTTAGCCAGGGCAACGGGGACTGAAGTATCGCAAACAGCTATACAATGTAGTAGAATCGAATACAACAGCTTTGCAACAAATTCTACTTTAGTCATGTATATAGATGCATGGTTTGCTACAAGCTAAGTTTCCAGAGATAATAGACTTTTACTTGATAACGTTAAGTAGCAAATCAGCTCCCCCTATTATTACATTATTTTCCGTGGAGGAATTAATGCAGCTGATCAGCGAGGGAGCTGAGATCTCATTGAGTTCATTCAATTCAATCATTTAATTAGTTCTCCATGTGTAATTGCCATAAATGTGTCGTGGGACTGCACAGAATCTGCACTCGTCTGTTTTGATGTGGTATTTCAATGGGACACCTCTTTTCTCCATCCTTTTATCCATCTATCCCCTCACTCCATCAGTGAAAGCACTGCTGCGGGACTTTTGCTATATTGCCTCGTCTCCCATTACCTCTGTATCCCTCTGTTATCCCAAATTTCTGTGGAGCTGATACTTCCCTCTTTCTCTTTAATGACTCCCTACGTTCTCCTCCTTTCTTCCCTATTTTCAGACCCAGGTGTATTTTTATTGTGTACACACATTTTGTTTGACGCTATTTCAGTGATGCATTTAAATATCCCCCCCCCCCCCTCTCTCCACTCTTGCTTCCTTGTTGAGGACTGTTTGGCCCACCCCTCTCTCTTCTCCCACTTCCTGTCTGTCAGTCTCTCTCCTCTCACCCATCCTTCTTTCATCTAAATCTCTCCCCAGGTGATTTTGGTAGAGCCTCTTCTATCTTCTATCTCCCCCTTCTCCCTCAATCCTTCTCCTCCTCCTCTTACCAAAATCTCTACGGCCTCATTCCTATCTTAACAATTCCCCTGTTCTTCCCTTCTGGCTCTATCTATCACTCAAATTATTAGCATTTCCTCCCCATACATCTTTTTTTCATTCACCCCTGGCTGTCATTCACTTTACTTTGCCTCAATTCCTCTGATTATACTGACACTTTTTTTTAAAATATTTCCAATCATCTTTCCATCTGTCTGTCTTCCCTGTTTTCTTCCTGTCATACAGTTAGCTCCCGTTACCCTTTCTCTATACGACTTACAGCTCAATAATACCTGAGGGAAACTGCATTGGTGCAGAAGTTCAAAAACAAACACACAAATAATGCCGAGATGGCAATTCCTTTGCAGCCTCCTCTCTTCTTGTCTTATTCCAGCTTGCTCACACTGTCAGTCACTGTTTTGCTGTAGCAACAATCACATATATCAATTTCATCAGTCTATGGCTGTGAATACTGAGGCACTAAACTGAATATTTACCAGCATAATTAATTATACAGTGCAGAAGCACACTGGTATGTGTCAGGTTGCTAGTCCCTAGCCTTGACCTCAGTCCCTTTTTCTTCCTCCTCATCATTCAGACCTCTGTTATCTACCCATGTTTCTGTTGAAGGTTGAGCAGTTGGTTCTTTTAGAGGTATCACAGTTTCACAGTCACAAGTTCAGAAAGTATAAAATCCATCATCTGTCATTTCTCATGTAAAACAAGGTAGGTATGTTTTACCAAAACCTCTTTTATTGTTCCTTTTGAATTTAAAAAAAAAATATTTTTAGCTTTAACAAAAGTCTAAAGGAGTATTCCTCCTTCTCTTCTCTCACAGCTACACTATACAAATGTGCTCACAGCAATGCATAGAAATAGTGAGCAAAGATATAAGCAGTTTTGCAAAGACTTTCTCTGACATGCAAATTATGTAGTTTTTCACCATTTTTTCCCCCCAAAAAAATGTTACGGCAGGATATGGTATTTTGTCTCTAAATAATTCTCGGTAACAAGAACAACATTGCAGCTCTTAACCTTAGATCCGGTCTTTATAAATGTTTGATTATTTTTCTGCCTCTCAGAGCATGGTGAGTAAACAGTGAAGACTGAGCGGATCTCATTTTAAATTTGAAATGACATGGCTTATTGAAAGGTTAAATGCTACTTCAAATTAGAGATTACATGAACCATCAACATCATATGTTACTTAATCAAACCTGTCTTACTTAATACTGTCACATGCTATTGCACGCCATTAAATGTTGCTGCTGAAGAATCTTGCATACAGAGTCAGACACTACTAAACTTGCCTCTAAGTACAAGCCTAGTTGTTTTTGTGTTCCATGCAACACTGTCAAAAATTTCAAATAAATCCTCCTCCCTGTAAACCTTTTCCCCCCAGCATTTATTCACTTGTCCTCCCTTTCTACTCTCATACATATGCACCGACTATCCACCTGTTGGGTTTTAGTGTCATACAGGGATGGAGATAAATTATTAACTACCTTCGCCCCTCCATCCCTTCATCTATCTCCCCATTCATCCTTCCCTTGAGCTATCCACCCATCCATGTACAAGGTGAACAGTTGCGCTACTGAAGTGTCATGCTGTAATGGATAAATATTTAAGAACTTGTGCATGAAATCAGGATATCCACCATTTAAGGGAGGAAGACACTGACATGCAAAAAAATGATTCCTGGTTGCATAAACAGGGGAAGTTGTTACTGTAAACCTTCAGGACCCTAATGCAGGTTTGGTACAGGATGGATCTCATTGGCTTCCACCATTTGAGTAATGAATTATGTTCATTATATAGCAAAAAGTAAACTGACCTGTAGATGAGGGTTTCGTCAGCGGTGCAGTTGTACTGTATCTGATACATCCAGACAACGTAAGCTGCAGACAAACGCCCCAGATCCCATCGGACCTGAGCCGAGGTTGACGTAACCCCTTGTACTCCAACCATCCTCCCTTCCTCATTGTCCCCCTCGTCGTCCTCCATGCTCCCTCCATCAGCCCTCTCCACTTCAGATACTCTGCCACTGTCACCCTCATTGTCCTCCCCTCCTTCTCTTCTCCCATCTTCCACCTCTCCTCCACGTCCTACACCATTATTAATTCCTCCGTTTTTCCCTGTGCTGATATCCGAGGAGCCCGGATCGGTCCGTAAAATCCCATTGGTCACATTCCTATTGTTCTTGGTGTTCACATTGTTATTCCCTGTGTTTCCACCTGCTCCGCCCCGGTGAGGCAGGGGGATTATTTTGAGGTCCACAGTGGCAGTTGCTTCGCCCGCTGCATTTATTGCAATACATGTGTATGCCCCGTCATCCCGGGCAACTGTTACTAAGATATCCAAGGTCCCGTTGCTGAAGGAGCTGGTCCGGGATGAGTTTGCTATGATGCGGTCATCTGGTGAAACCCAGTGTACTACTGGCTCGGGGTCGCCGATGGAACGGCACTTCAGTGTAGCTCGCTGGCCTTCTAGGACCCACAGCTTGTGGGTGTGACGGGTGATGAGAGGTGGCTCACAAGTAAACTCCTCCTCAGGAATTGACCAGAAATACCTGGGAGACAAAAGAGAGGAAGGAAGGAAAATAAAAAGAGAGACAGAGAGGAAGAATTTCTCATTCTACTCTGCAGGAAACAGAACTAAGTAAAGAGTAATCAGTGGTGACAGCAGTGACAGATGATGACAGCAGACGCTCATTTTCCTCCTCAATCCATTGTTTTCACTTTGTACTTTTGACTACAGGGCTAGATCGGAAAACCATGGTAGACAGATGCAGGGAGGAGAAAGTGAGACTGTGAATTATCTGGATAATGACTGAATAATGGAATATCACATCAATATTTTTCACTCAGTCCTCAAGGCCTACCTGTCCTGTGAGTTTTTGCTCCAGTTCTATTCTTGCACACATGATGATCCAATTAAGGTGCCATAAAATACGTGGCCCGTTATTAGATGTGTGCTAAAACAGGGCTGGAGCAAAACTTGTAGGACAGATTTGCCTTAAGAGTAGTAGTGCATGATATTCAGTTAGACTTAACAGATCATACTACATATACTTTAGCACTCCTTGACATTGATAAAGGCTTCATTTATTTAAAAGGTTTAAGTAATCGCTTCGTAGGTTTCCTAATACATAGTAGATAAGACAAGTAAAGCAGCATACTTTCACCAATCAACAATGTACCTTGCAGCCAGGTGAGCAGGTGTGGCACACGTCTCCATGTCGTCTCCACGGATAAGCCGTCGTAACCATAGCAGTTCACAATTGCAGTGCAGTGGGTTACCCCCAAAATTTAGGCTTATGACAGCATTGTAGGGGGTGGGGCTTATTGCACCTGTCTGGGACCTGAGCATGACAGAGGAAAAAGGATGGGTTCATTTACACAACTCTGTACAACTTAATGGAATTTTAGTTTATTTGACAAGTTTGTTTAAATGCAAGTTTCTTGAGTAATTCGACTCGTAGATCAAAAACAGTCCATTTTGAACTATTTTAAAGTGATTTTAGAAATTGTGCAATATATACGCTGTAAAAAACCTATCCAAGAGCAATACTTAGCAATAGTACTGTTACAATCATCTTGCAGCTGGCCTGTTCATATCAATATTGGAATAATTTCCGAACATGAAGAAAAAAGCTGGGGATGTTGCACCACCATATTTCAAATGAGTCAAGTTAAAACAAGGAAGACTGTCTGTACCATGCAAATTCGCCATAGCTTGTTTTTTTTATAATTGTGATATAGCTTAGGCTCAAAGCCTTGGCAGAAAAAAGTGACTAATGGATGAATTAATGTGCTTTACTCGGCATACAGTTTTTTTTCGTTTTTTTTTCTTTTCAAACTTGTTTTTTTGTTGAATAAAAAAGGTGAATAATTGTATATAGGTTGCAATGAAAGCAGCAGGCTTAAAAAAGAGCATCAAATAATAGGGAGAGAATTGGAACAGGTGGTACTGCACAGAACAAACATAAAAATAAGATGCATTCAAAGGCTGCTGTATAGCCCTCTCCCATGACTACATACACAGAAAAAGCACAGTTGGGTGAATCTAAATGACAGTGTTTTGTAAAGCCCTCCACATCACATCCAGTTTGAACTGTAATGGGGGGAAAATAAGATTTGAAAGGGAAGGAGAAATGGAAAGAAAGTAATCTACATTAAAGAACGACACCAGACTTCAGACGCTGTTTACTGGAGCAGTCGGGTTTGCCCTACTATTTAAATGCAGAGATTTGTGCAAGTTGAAAAGGTAAAGTTGATGAAATGTCCGAATCTCACTGTGAAAGCTCTGTTCGTTGTTATTATACAGCACAGATTGTAGCTTTTAACATTTAACCTATTCATTGGCCAATTTGTCTGTCTGGGAGCATACAACTCCTCTGCAATTTGCTTTAAATCTCAGTTGTGCTGAGTGCAAGTTCAGAGTCTGTGTCACAGCTGGATTGTGTCAGTTGTTTGAGTTAGTTGGAGCTTAATCTGCACCTCTGCAATAAGATGGGTTTTCTTTTCTTTACCTATATCATTACTTGCCATCACAATTGCCAAGGTTCAAACTGATTAAATAGTCAATAAGTGGGCACTAGAGACCTTTAAAGCCTTATTTATTTACCTTGCAGCCACTTGCTGCTTTTACATTCAGGCTGGAACAAGCGAAAATGAAATGAGGACAAGATGTTGTCCTCTTCACCATACCAATTAGCTCACATGTTCCACTCTCTGTTGTGCATACACATATGGATAATTAAAAAGCTTGATAAATAGCGATGGTAGTGAATGGACTAAAAGGTTTTACTGAATGTCTGTATATCGATATTGTCTCCCCATGTTTCCTCAGGTACAGTGCCCCGTTAAACACATCGTCTGTCACAGAATATTTCCACTAAGCCACTTCTTAGAGAAACATAAAAGAGGAAGCTTAAGAGCTACCTTGCAAAGAGGGGATCAGGAGGCAGAGTTCGAAGCCTGTTGGAGGTCATATCCAGCCTTGCAAGCTTATACAATTCTCCAAAGACTCCTTCTGCAATGTGGTCTATCAGGTTATGGTCCAGGTTCAGAGTGTGCAGACTGGCCATGTTCTGAATGGACTCCCATGGTACCCTATAACAATAGAATAGAGGGATTATGTTAGATTGAGCACAGTGTTTGAATTGATTGACTTTGTGGCGAGATTGGTGTTGTACATGGACAGAGAAGAGATGAGGGAATGTCATATAAAAGTAATGAGAGCACTGAATATGGATTCACCAATCTGATAATTAGCGTCCCTTGTGGATACATCGATTAAATTAACCTGATTAACGGATGAGTGTACTATTATTAGATCAGCCAAAGTTTGCACTCTGTTCTCAACACTTAACTATGTTTCTGCAGAAGATAGGAATAAGCAAATACTAATGAATGGAGACAACAACAACAGATTATTAATAATTATTAATTTTCCTTCTCAGTCTTTCTCTTTCGCTGAGTTTCACCATTGCTGTTGTCATTTAGTATCCCTGTGTTTTTTGCAGGCATACACTTAAGAATTATTTTGGGCATTGTTAGTGTTAGTGAGTCAAATCTGACTTGGCACAGCCAGCAAAATGGGATAACTGCATTACATGCATGTATTTATTTTTGGAGGCTTATTCTAGTGCATGGTTTTTCTTTAGCGCAATGTACCACATGTTAGACAATATACTTGCCATCTGTAAAATATAATAGCACTGAGTACTGAGCACAAAGAGAACATGCTGCCACTCAGTCTCACACATTAGTCAAAGCTAAATTGGTGGAGTGTGTATATTGCGATGTCAAATGAAATAAATGGAATTAGTTATGATGTTGGCATCTCATTATTGAAGTTTGAATCACTTTGCTGGAGCAGATGGTCCCTCTCTGTCTATATACATACAAAATAGAAGTCAGTTAGGCAGTAAAGAGGGGAAAAGTTTTCCGGTAATCAGGTCATGACTTGTTTAAGTTTTTGTAAATAAAGACTATTTGGCATGTCCCACCTTTGCTGCTCATTGACACAGAAAGTTTAACCAGTTCAGGTTCCAGGGATCTTCTGTAATCTAAAAGCCGCATTTGATCAAAGTAAAGCTGCCAGCGATGCCAGGTTCTACTCAGTGTCCTTCACAATTAAATTGGACTGGTTACGTGTTCCCACCTGGATACGTGTCTGTCCCTAAGTTCTCATATAACACTATCTGTTGCCAGTTTGGAACGTTTTTAACCACGATAAGAAAAAATCCATGATCCAGGTTCACTTTGAATCTTCTCAGTAACCCGCAACAAAGGGTAAACAGCAATTGCTAATGTATGCATCATTAAAACTCTTTACACTTATGGCTAGGTGGAGGTTGGAGAGAGGCCAGAAAACTCCTGTAGAGGAGATAAATTAAACATATTAATCAGAAGTGACAGCCAAAAGCTGCTGAATTTATCAACGCAGTCGGGCGCTATGAAGAGGAGAATAGGGGATTGATAGAGAATACAACAATTGTTGTGACTTATTATTTTGCGCAGGGGAAAAGATAGTGATGATGTAGGAGTCTCCATTGTTCTAAAGAGATGAAAGGAATACTACACAGTGTGCGAAACAGACCATGCAGTAAAGCTATAGCAATGCTCACTCATACACAGTGGATTTAGCTTAGGTGTACCCTCATCAAGTCTTAAGAAAATCAAAGTCAAAGAAAATTAGGACCTCATCAAAATTGATTCACTTTTAATTTCCTGAGCTGTAAGTCCTCTCCTCCCAGCCTCAGCAGTTTCCAGTCTGTTTGTCTTCATTATGTTTGCTGACTCGTGCATGATCATACAAGGCATTTCCACTGTGCCTTGACATATTGGGAGCTGAGTGGTCCGTCTCCAATATACGCTTAAGATTGAGGCCTCAGTCCAGAAACTCTAGAGTATTGTAGTGTGTTGGTTATTAAAGAAGAATAGAGTGAAACAAGTGCAGATTAACAGGATGCAAGTGGGAGATAGAGGACACAAAAGAGGAAAAAGGTTACCTTCTGAGGTTATTGTATGACATGTCGAGGTCTTCTAATGTGAGCAAAAAGTCATCAAAGGCCTGGACAGAGACTTTGATCAGCTGGTTGTTGTTGATGATCAGGTGCTGCAGATTCACCAAACCTGCAAGGTCCCTGGGTCCAACTATTGTCAAGCGATTACCTAGACACAAATATAAAAAATACCTCAAATTAGTTTAATCTCAATGTTTCCCATGAACCTGATTCATCTCTAGATTTTCACCAGTTCACACCCAAGTAGTTCAGTTCTATGATAAAGTGACTATTTCAACTCACCATCCAGATGCAAGGACCGCAGACTCTCCAGGTCAGCAAAGGTCATCGGTCGAATCAGGTGGATGGTGTTTCTCGACAGAGTCAAATCAACCAATCCAGTCATGTTGACAAAGTCACTTGCTCCCACTTCCGTGATGAAGTTGTCAGCTAGTCGCAGCTCGACGGTTCGCCGGTCAACGTGCGGGGGGACGAACAGCAGGCCCTTGTCGGCACAGAGTGTGCTGAGCGACTCTGAAAGGTTTCGACATACGCAGTGGAAGGGACAGGCTGAGACCACGCCCCACGTCTCCCCTGCTCCAATCAGAGAAGGCAGCAGGCAGCATGTGACCAGAGTCAGCCAGTGAAAAGCCGGAAAAGGGACGGAGTCGGGAAGGGTTCGTTTTGTAGCTCTGGGGCAGGCACAGTGGATGAGATGGGATGAGGAGGGCAAAGATGAGACAAGGAGAGGGGGGAGAAGAGAGAAAGAGTGGATGGATGGAGGAAAGAAAGAGGGGAAGGTGGAACGTTTTGCCCTTTGTTCGGGGTGGATGTGTGTGTGGGGCAGGTGTTTTTGTCTGCAGGGATTGAGGGGTGGGGGGTCAGGCATGGTAGAACGCCTGGCTATCCACAGACCTAAAGAGAGACAAAGAATGAAGGGAGAAAAAAGAAGAACAAAAAGGGTGTTAGACTCTTTCCCCTCTCACATTGTTTTAAAAGAGATGTCTGAAGTGTGTTTTTGTGTCTAGTTTCCGGTCTTCCACCTACTCTGACTAGACAGAGCTGGAATAAGAGGCTGTTCTGTACACATGCATACTTGTGTGGGCCAAGGCCTCCTCTTAAACAAGCACCACTCTGCACTTATGTCCACTTAATGCTTCATAGCGTACAAAAAATCCATATTGAGAAATAGTTGACGCCCCTGCAACACGTACTTTCTTGCTTTACCTCTTACATTTACTCTTGCAAGTACACTCTCAGCCATGTGTACAATTTCACCACTACAGCCCACTGCCTAGCAACATCATCCCAAAAGACTGATCACAGCCAGTCCCCATAGTAACAGTTACCTAGAAACCTGTAAGAAAGGATTAGATGTGTTATATCATAGGAGCCTCTCTTAAGACTCTGGGTCAGGGAATCAAACTGGGTCACCTATCAGCCCTGTTTCCACAGCAAGACTCAAGTCAAGCACAATGTAGGTCTTAGTAGGCTCAGTGGAGTACAACACATGGATCCGAGGGTCCCATTGTAATCTCAGACATGCCGTGAATCTCCCAGCAAACGCGCGCTATGTGTACAGACGGCCCTTAATACAGCTATGTGATGATAAGGTATGAGTCAGTGCAACTGATTGGCATGCATAATAGTTGTCATAGCAACTGTAACCTAGATACAAAGAGAGTGACAGCGAGTGTTGATAACAGTCACTGGCGAGTTGACTGGAGAGAGGCGACATAGGAAGAGACAGAGTGAGTCAGAGACAGACAGAGAAACTTAGTGCGTTGGAGAGAGACGGGTGTATTTTTAGGAGGAGCAATCTGGAGACTTGTGCAGGAGGCTTGAGTATAGTGATCATATAGTTAGTGATATAATCTATGCAACTTAATACTTTGAGTAAAGACCAGACATAACCATATAGCATGCTGACTTAACAGGTTGAATAAAAATTGCTGGCTCAATATTTTCCATTAGGTGTTAGCTGTGCTCCTTCTGCGTGACACTGGAACAGGGTTTACTATCTAGCCCAGATACTGAGGAAGTGTTGATATTAAAGCTTGGGGGTTTTCAACAACATTTTTCATTCTCCTCCCTCTTGCATGGTTTGGTTTGTTGTATTTCCAAAATATGAGACCATGCTACCATGTCCCTTTTTTGAACCCCTTTCTTTTACATACACACAAACAGTGAAACATTTCCCTCTTATACACTCCTAAATGTTCTCACTGTTAAAGCAGAAAGGCACAGGAAATAAGCAGTATTCCTCTCAGATGATGGATATAGATGACATATGGGTTACTTTAAAGTCCCTTGAATGGTGTCATGCATTTCCTTTTGAAACAGGATGTAGGGGTGGAACATTAAGCCAATGGGCTATTAGTTATGGAGAGAAAGGCGGTTTGATTTTGATAGTTAAGAATAGGATACTTGACTGAAGTCTTAGAAACAATGCTTTTGTTATCAATTTTTACTTTTTCGCTTCTCCACTCTTAATTCTTAAATAGCTTTTATATCACTCTAGGGGCTCATAATGACAACCAGGAACTCAGCTTCTTCTTCTTTTTTCTTCTTACCAAATCTAAAAATATGACTCTAGCACACTCTGCAGCTTAGCAATGTGACCAGTTAATAGTTATTTCCTATGTGTGTGGTGACAGCAAGTCCCCAGGGCAGTCGATGTTGGAAGTAGACTGCTCCTGAGCTCCTGTGGAGGCGTGCATACTAAAATGTGAAAATGCTCCAGCAAAAGTGAAATGCGGCTATAAAATGTGTCTACTCTGCTGCGGCCACTGAAAAGCCCTAACGTCAGGTGTTGTTGTAGAACGAGCGGGGCACTCCAGTCCTGTCTCCACCAGCTTACCCTGTACTTTGCTAAAGCTCGCTGCTCAGACAGCCCGCGGCATGCTGAATGTCAATACACTCACACACTCCGCCTGTTGTGCGGTCTGTGTCTCCCCGCTCCTTCATTTGACCTTTACTGTGTCTTTCCATCCATCTCTCACGTTCCTTTCCTCCTTTTTTTCCCTCCATCCCTGCTCTGCTCTGCTCTATTTCACTTGCTTTCTCACTCTCATAATAACTTACTCTGCTGTTCCCTCATTTTCTTTTTCTGTCTTTGATTTTTCTCCTTGACAAAGCCTTCACATCCTTTTCTTTGTGTCATGTCCACCCACATATCCGCACTCTCCCTGCCACTCTCTTACCTACCTCTCCTCTTCCTCTTCTTACCACTGACTCCATTACTAGGATTGTTCTTTGTTTCCTTGCCATCCATCCTGTACTATTTATCTCTCACTGCAGTGCTGTGCCTCGTGTTTTCTATCTTACGCTATCCTGTCTCTCCATCCTTGCTCACCTTACATCTTGAAACCCTTTCTGCCTCTGGCTGCTCTGTAAATTTCTGCATTTTCTTTCTTCATGTCTCATTCCTTCTCTTTCTTTCCCTCTGTGTTGTCTGCCCTTGAGGCAACCTGAGTACGACAATGTTATCAGTCACAGCTCTACCTCACCACCTTCTCTCCTCTTTCCCCCCCTCCTTTACCACCTCCGCCTTTTTCGCTTGTCTCCCTATCGCTTGCTGACTCTGCTGCCCTCCATATCTCCTTGCCTCCACTGCTCCTACTTTCAGTCACAAACTATGCACCCACATGCGCTCACACACCCTTACATCCTTCATGCCACACTCATGATTTTATTCTATCCTCTGCCGTGCTCTGCCTTTCTCAGATGCACTTTCCTCCTTTCCTCCCTCGCCCCCTTCATCTATCTGATGTTCTCCCCATCCTTCCTCTCCACCTGCTTTATCTCGATTTTCCCATGCTTTCATTTTTTCCCTTCACCTCTTCATCACTCCTCCCCCCATCACTTGCTACCTCTCTGAAATCTTTCTCCTGCCACTTCTACATCTCCCTCTCCGCCTCATCTTTTGCTCTTCCTCTATTAGAGAACCTATCTCATTTGCAACTGGAGCAGTGGAGTATCATAGCTTTCTCACACACACACACACACACACACACACACACACACACACACACACACACACACACACACACACACACACACACACACACACACACACACACACACACACACACAGAGGTAGGTGAAACTGATCTGCCTGCTTGCTGATCGATCTTACCCAGAGAGATGGATAGTACCTTGTCCCATTCGTTTACACTCCTCCCTCTGCCCCTTCTTTCCCTCTCAAACCAGCCTCCTCTTCTGTGCACACTTTCTAGGTTGTTTCTTGTCTTTTTCATTTAAGGGCAGTAATCAAACATACAAGTAATCGATTTTTACAAGTATGTCAAGCTTTTATTTGGATGCTGTATGTACCTGCTTGTTGCTATGGCAGTTTTTGTCATTGTAAGCATTTTCTTTTTTTTAAATTCCAGCCAAATAAAATGTGAATAATTTAGTTTGAAGTACTTATATGCAAACATAGTCGAAAAGAGGTGACAGGGTTAAATTTTTAAAAATATATTATTAAAAATACTATTTGAGCACAGGTACATTGCTGCTTGCAATCTGTGATCTGTGTTGTTTGTGTTTGTTCTTTTCTTTAAGAATGAGTGAGTGTCTGCTTATGTTGTATTTCATGAGGCTATCTGGTGGAGTCTATACCCGTTAACAGCTGTGATTTGAAAAAAACTCTTTCCATCATCTTTTTCAATCAAGTGAGTTATATATATAGGTGGATAAAAATAACTTAGGATCACAATATAGGTTTCATAATATAATTCCAGATATAATAGTTTTTAGTCCATTGTCCATTAATGGGTTGATCAATTGCTAAGTTTATGACCTTCAGAATTCTTGAAGATGTTCAATTTAAAATCATAGGGAATAATAGAGAAATAGTGGGGAAGATAAGGTGGAAAATGTGTGAGAATGGATTAGTCAATTAAGCCACTTTTCTCAGGCATGTAGGGTATGCTTCCTTTGCTGCAGTAACACTTGAATTTCCCCTCTGGGGATCAATAAGTCTTATCTGACACATTATACTCATGCTGGTATACAAGTACAGTATGTGTGCACAGACTCTACCATCAGCTAGTATCTACACATGTTGTATATGGCTGTATATGTTAGCTCCCTTCATACTTGTCTCGTGTGTGTGTGTGTGTGTGTTCCTGTTTGTGTGAATTAATCTGACATTTTCTTTTGCACTTAGAAAGCTTCCACTTGCTTTTAAGAGTTTGCTGCTGAATTCGCAATAAGAGGAACATGCAGATGTGAGCACATGCGAGCACACACACACACACACACACACACACACACACACACACACACACACACACACACACACACACACACACACACACACACACACACACACACGCACACACACAAGCACAAGCACTCAAAGCAGCAGGCATCTCGATATAGCAGTGAGGCAAAGGCCCTTTGGTAAGAGGCCAGCTTTATAGTTTGTGTGAAGAAAGAATAAAGAAGAGTCAATGAAACATAGATGACAGAGAAACAAATCACAAAGGAGGAGAGGACAGCGAGACAAGAAAAGAGATCAGACAAAAATGGAGATAAAACTTAAAGAATATCCCATATGTGTGTGGAAAAACACATCACATGAAAATACATGTGCATTTGGCGAGGTGTTTGTGTTATAGGAGTGTGTGCGCTCCTAGGCATGTGTACCATATGATCATCCCCAGCCTCTGTGTTTTTTATTATTTTTTTATTTTTTCATTTTGCTCCCTCTATTTTGGGAAATCTCTCGCTACGCTACCCTGCGTGAACCCTCAACCCTCTAGAGAGCAGGAAACAGACGGGTGGAGAGAGCAAGAAAGGCTGCATGAAGTGAGAGTGAGAACAGCAGCTAAAAGCGTCTGTGGAAGGAACTACTCAGTACCCCCACGTTGGAGCACGACGCAGAGCTGTAAGGCTGAACCTAAGCTAACCCTGACTTCCAAAAGTTTATGTTTAAACACCCACCACAGCACCAGGAGGCAGTCGCTTTCGTGAGGCCAAACCCAATGAAATATGAAGCTGCTAATAGCTTTGTAAATATGAATTCCCTTTTTTTCCCCCCAGTTTTTTGGTGATGCTTTTGAAACTAACCCAAACCCTTGCAATTAAGAGATGCTTCAGGCATTACTTAATAGCTCTAATGTGTGTTTGGAACTATGTTATTTCACATGGAAGACCTACTCTGCTGCACTTTAAAGGCTTAATTTGCTTTTTGTTGCCTTTAATTCTTCGCTGACAATTATAAATGTCAAGCCCTCCAAAATGCCAACCACAATTAATTTTAGTAAACTGTGCTTGTGTATGTCTATTTGCATACATATTTCCTTATCTACATATTGGCTTGTGTGTTTGTGCACCTACTCTGGCACGCGCAATACCATTAGCTTGTAATCGACTTAGATCGACTTAGGGAATGTTGCAGTGTTTATAAACAAGGGGATTTGTATTAGCTCTCAAAAGCCACTTATCACAAGCTCGGTAATCCACATATCTGATTGGGGTGTGAATAGGTGCACCACAAGGCTTCAGTCAAAACCACTGCCGGCAAGCCACCACAGCATCACGTGACGTTTTAATGGCGAGATGTGGATATGAATTAGATTTCTAGACCGGTTGAGGTGATAACCATGTTTAACTATCAATACACAATGCTGACGTATACTTGAGCTCTGCTGTATTATTTGATACAAGCTATATTGGCACAAATGCACAGATCAAATATAGCGGCAGCCTTTTATACACACACACAGAGAGAGAAATTCTTTCAAACACACTCAGGCTTTCTAGCATGCGCTCTTATTCATAATCCAGGCTCTTGATATTAGGTGAGCGCTTGCATACAGAAACAACTGCGAGCATACCAAAACAGTCTTCCCACACAATCATAATTATAGGGGGGGCCGACACATACACACACTCTCTCTGTCTCTCTCACACACTCTCTCTCTCTAGGCAAGGAACAAAAGAACGCCCACATAGCCTCTTCGTGCGGCAGTCGTGTGTACTGTAAGCCCACTCATCCTTTTGATACTATCACTCCTCTGTCATTCCTCTGTCATATTCTGTCGTCTTTAGTCATCCAGAATGTATAGAAAGCAGAGCGAGAGAGGGGTAACAGTATTGGATATGGAAACGGACAATAAACAAGGGGAGCAAAAAGAGTTTAAATGAATGAAATACAGTGAGGGGGAGGGACAAAAAGAGAAGAACATGGAAGAAGAGGTGCACAAGATGGAGGAGGGGGGTTTAAGAATGAAAGAAAATGAAACTGTAGTCTCAACACTTGAGAATGATCGTAAAGAAGGAAGGAAAGAGTAGGAGTTTGAGGAAGATGGAAGGAAAGAGGGATGGGAAGTCAGTGTGTATGAATGTGTGTCGTTAAGCAGACGGGCAGAGAAATATGTAATGGCGATAAACGGGTGAAGGCCGCCATCCATCACTGTCAGAGAGAGGGATGAGGCAGGGAAGACTGGATTTGATTAGGAAAAGGGAGAGCTGTGTTAAAAATGACTTTGCAAAGCATCACTATCATGATGGTGGGAGAACCAGGAAGACAGAAGAGAGAGTTAAGCGTGGTTTAAAGATGGCTGTAAGAGGTGATGAGGTGAAGAATCGAGGAAAGCAGAATGAAGGTTTGAGACATAAGAGAATCCAATCTAATCATAGAATAAGTTAAAATTAAAACTGCAAGTAGTGTCGAAGGGCCCTCGCACATCCATGCACGTCGGGCTGTGGCGCAGTCGGAGGGCGCGCAGGTAGAAGGAATTTCGGATCATATATTTTTTGTGCAGTGGCTAAACCAGAAGCAACCAGAAGTCTGTTGTTATGTTAGTCATGTTTTTAGCAAGGAGTGTAAAGAAAGATAGCATTCAAGCAGAGATATCAGTAATCCTAGCACTTCCTATTGAGTCGCAAAAAAACAAACTTCTGCAAATGTCAGTCATTTAAGTGCTAGATGTGTACTTCATTTTTCAATCTATACAGTCATCTGTTTTTTTTTTGTTTTTAGACACAAATGTTGGGGATGGGTGGGTGGGTGGGGGGGGGGGGGGGGGGGCAGATGGAAAAAGCTTGCAGAACCCCTGAGGTAAGGAGTAGGAGTGAAAGAAAGAGAAATGGGAAATCAGAGAAAATATCCGAAGTGTGTTCTCTTTCAAATAAAAGGACTGCAGTCTCCTCACAGCAGGGCTCCAAAATAATACAGTTCTTTTGAAATACTCGACTCAACTAATTCCCCCCAAACCTACATGCTGTGTTTGAGAGAGAGAGAGGAAAACTGCGTGTGTGTATGTTGAATTGTCTGTCTATCATGTGTATACACTTTTGTATGCACAGCCCTCTCTGACAAAATCCTGTTGGAATCCATCCTGTTTGGAAGATTCTGATGATTGTTTCTATTCCTGGAACATTGCACCGTCAGGTTTTTTTGTTTGGTTTGTTTTTTTTACACCTTTGGAAAACTTCCACCTCTGCTTGGGTTTACGCATTAAAATGCTTATATAAAGGCCGTGTTTTTGTCTCACTGATGCACATTTCACAGCTCCTGCATGAAGACCATGACAACTCCGGCTTTGGTGATTTTCTTCAGCAGTCTGAAAATGAAGCGATTGCGTGCCTCATGACCAGAAAATTGACTTTTTGGAGACATGAGGGTTTCATCACAGGAATTAAATTGTAGCAGAGAGCTTTTGGCCACAGCACCTTAAGGAAGAAGTTCTTAAAAGTATCTTTAATCTTTGAAAGTGGCAACATGTCAGAGAAAGCAAATTACTCTGCTGTTTTAAGTAAAAACATAATGATATTGGTGGATTCATTGAAGCCACACTTGATCTACTTTGCATAGCTAAACAGTCCAGACTTTAACAAACTTGGATAGCTTAATTGAAGTAATTATAAAAAGAAAAAGGTGAGAAGCCAATGTTACATGGGTTTCTTCTGAAGTGTGTGTTTTAGAGACCAGACCTTCTTCCTCTGATGTGTAGAAATGCTATTCTTCAAAAAAAAAGAGTTAACTCACTGTTCTGATTTACTGCAGGCTGTGACTTGGTGAACCATGAAGACTTGTGAAATGGTGGAAAAGAAAATCTCAAGCAGTGAACCATGGCATTAAGTAGATGTTGCTCTCGTCTGCCTCACGGGTGGAGTGGAATTTTTGCGTTTACAAGCTCACATCTGACCCCCTCCAATAGTTGGCTATTTTGTGCCCACCGTTGCAACATCTCTGGAATCATTTGGGAACACAAAGGCCACTGGTGCTGAAGCAAAGTAGAAAGGCTGTCATATCCATGTCTGTAGCCATGGTTTCCAATGGTGTAATCTTCAGTTGAATTCTGTTACTAACACAGGCACTATTTTCAATATTGTAGGCGATCAAACCTTTTAAAGGTCTGAGTAAACATAGATACCTGCTCCAGCATTTCTCTGAAAGTTGTTTTTCGCACTTGTGAGACAGTGTTGTTGTTGTTGTTATATCAGGGGCAGCCAATCTCCCACTCCTCGCAGAAGTTTTTGTCATTTTGTTTCCTCCCTTTGGAAAGCCCACACGACTGCACAGCTTGGGGATTAAATTTCTGGGAGGTAAATTGAATTGGCAAACAACGATAGTGACAGTGATTTTCTTTGGCACTTCGCTGTCACTGATAGTGCCAGAGAGCAGTCTTTACATGATCTGTGATGAAGCTCCCATTTAAATTTGTAAGTTGTATCCACTATGGATCCATTATCAGCCTGAGGATCAGTACGCGTTTCCTAATTTTAGCCGCACAGGTTTGTAGCATCTCAGCAATATCTGTTTTGAAAGTCCTTTTGTCAACAGCAGTAGTAGTATCAGTATCTATAGTATTCTTACAGATGGATACAGTTGAGGAGGCAAAATGATGGGAACAGCTGAGCAAACGTGGGACATAAAGTGCTGAAAACAGCCCTGGCAGCTCTGTTACACTGCTAAACCGGGATGCCTTTTTACTTGGAGAGGAATCATTTTTCATTGGTGGATAGCTGTCATATTGCTGCCAGAGAGGCGGCTTAATACTGCTCTGTTTTGATTCTCCTTTACTCCAGATGGCAATAGGACAGTTGTATCTGATTAAATTGCATAGTTACAAGGTTTAAGATTGGGGGCCAATAAAAGCCTTTTAATTAATAGCTGACAGTGTCTTTTTTTGCCACATGCTCATCTTTTAATGCAGATTCCATATTGTGCTCAAAGAGCAATAAATCTTGGCATCTGTATGGATTAACATGGTCTCCACACATGCAAAGCTTTTCTTTTAAGGTTTCTCCTACGTAAGTCAACATGACAAATCCTTAGCAAGAAATGTTAGAGATGAGTAATGAAGATGTCAGCAAGTTAAGTCAAGAGTTTAAAAGTCTGTCGTCATAAGCTGTAATAACTGGGTCCTAAATTATTTTACCCTGAAAATACACTTTCAATGAACTTTTACTGTAATTCACTTTGAAATATGCAGTGTCTTCCAGATACGTGTATTGCCACTCTAGTCAAACTTCAAATCAAATCTGCCTGGGTCCCTTTTTTTTGGCAGTCCCACCTGTAAGAGTTTGGAGTCTGTCCCACCACCTGCAACAGCCTGTTTCAAACTGTGTCTGATTGGAAAATGAATGCTGCTTAAATTTTGTAATTATATTCCTGTCTTGTTAAATGTGACAGTGCCATAGACTGCGGTTTGGGCCCACTTCCAAACACTTGTAGTATAAAGACCGTAATATATCGGGGTCCAGTCTCATTAGACATTCTTTTGCAGTTTGATGCTTGAGGATTTGAGGGTTGTGTGTACTTGTGCTTGCAGTCACCCAAGATAAATTCTTCAACTTAAAACTCCTCCACTGTCTGATTCTCATTTTCTCCACACATACAAACGCAGTCAAACTTGCAGACATACCAATTCTTAAATACAATTATGCTTACACCCATGAATTTTCCTTTGCATGACACATTATCGCAAGTGTTGCAAAATAAGTGACCTGCCACTCACCCTGAACATAATGTGCTTGCAGTTTTCTCTTTCCCTCTCTTCTCCCTTCTTTTATCCCTTATGTTTCTCTCATCTCTCTTCCTAGCTGTTTTTTCTTAGGTCAACCATTAAATTAATGAATTGATGAAATGAAATGAATTTCTTAATGAAATGAAATTAATTTCTTTCCAGTCGCGTGTTTCTTATTCCTCTGTCCTCTCACCACCTCATCTGCTTGCAGCCCCTCGTTGCCCTCTTATCCCTCCTCATTCTTTTATATCATTCCTGCAACCCAGCCATATTTTCAGAGGGTGATTTAGTGTGTGCGCATGCTTGTGTGCACCTGTGTATGTTTACATAGCTGAGGCTAATCAACAAAAAATTGCAAATTCACCACAAACACTGATCGACAAGCAACACACAAACACACCACTTCCGAGCTGTCAACATTTCTCGCTCAATCAGAAACCTTGCGGCGCCAATTAAATGGACCCTGATTGGCTGACACGACAGGATACAGCTTGAAAATGTATTTGTGTGTGTGTGTGTGTGTGTGTGTGCGTGTGTGCGTGTGCGTGTGCGTGTGCGTGCGCGCAAAAGCAGATTCAGCTTGGTTCCCAGCTTTCTAAGGGGTAATCCTGAGCAAAACAACAATTACCCAATCAGCACTATATATGTTTTTATTTATGTATGTATATATATATATATATGCACACAAAGTAATCCATCTTCTGTCATGTATCTCTTTCTGTTCTTACTTTCTTTTTAATTTCCTGATATTAAATTTTCTGTATTCCTTCCTGTTCATCTCTTTCTATCTCATTCTTTTCTAGAAAACAGAAGGATGTTCAGAAATGGGGAATGAGAGAAGGTTAAGAATAAGATGTGGGAGTAGGTTAAGTGTCCGTGAGCAAAAAGGTACAAGTGGCGAAGGGTCAGAATAATTCTCAATGATTACTTGGCTGTAGCTGTAGGCATGTTTGATCACAGAGGCTACTCTCAGCTATAATGAATCACAAACTAAACTGCTTGCACTGCTTTCTTACCCTGATATAAAACTGATAAAGATGAAGCAGCACTGTGTTGCAATGAGCCTGCAGGGAACTGGTTTCCCTTGAGCTTTTTGATTACTGCGTGTCATATTCTCATGCTTAGCAGTGCTGATACAGGCAGGAACGCTCTGTGCTTCGCTGTCAGACTTAGACTATGTGTGTTGCCAACTAAGTACAAGCCGGTTTTCTTCTGACAGTTATCACCCACACTGCATTCTGCACCATGTTTCACTTGAGCATCTACAACCCTAGTGAATCTGTTGAGGATAGTTGTAATGCAGACAAACACCTGAGCTTGCAGATACCGTGTTTGGTTTGGATGCTACTATACTGCTGTCAGGGAGGTGTTACTGACATTCATAGCAGAGGCCCAGATTTAGAAGATGATGGTTTTAACCAATGCGGAAATGTTCAGAAACTCACAGGTTTTATATTACACAGGAGATTGTCTACATTCCTTTATCATGTACAGTATATAACAAAATTGAATACACCCCTGTACACTATCACAAATATGTTAATTATTCAACATTGTATCACCTTACAATAATTATAGTAACCTATGTTTAGGGTGAAGTGTATTAGATCTTATTTGTAATTAAAAACAAACCGGTTAAGCAGACTACATTAAAACATACAGGCCTCAAAGTACAACCTCAGTGCAACAAAAGTGAGTACACCTATGACTTCCAATTAAAACTAATTGCTTGAAGTTTACCACAACTTTCTTAATTATGGTTGTGTCTAATGCAACATTTCTTCACATGGTAAGGAATTGCCTAAACAAGTAAGAAACCAGATTGTGATACTTCACAAAGGTCATCAGTAGGCTACTTAACAGAAGCCAAAACACAGTTGCAGCAGTTGTTAGGAGGCAGAGGAATATCCACACTGCCAACAACAGAAGGTGCAGGGGACATTCTTAAAAAGCAACGGCACGCACAATTAAACATTTACACAACCTTGCACTGAAAGACAGACAGGCAAGTTCTTTTGCTCTGCCACAAAGATTATCTGTGGACTTTGGTGTTTTAGTGACTTCTCAAACAGTGTAAATGACATGGCATGAAGTCAACTTCTATAGTAAATGTCTAAAAAGAAAACCATTGCTCACAAAACTGAAAGATTAAACTTTGCCAAAGAACATGAAAAAAAGCCTTATGAGTCATGGCAGCACATTCTTTGGTCAGATGAAAGCAAAATGAATTAGTTTGGATCAGATGGGGTCCAGCATGTTACTAGAGTGACTGCATAGTGCCAACCATGAAACATTAAGGTGAATACTGAAATACTGAATAAAAAGATGACTCCACAGTCTCAAGGAGCTTTGCAGAAGACACATTATCCAACATGAAAAACTGCAAAAATCACAAGAGGTTTTAAAGAACAAAGTGCTATGACCTGAAACATTTTCACAGTATATTAAAGCTGAAAGTAAAGCAACAAAACCCCTCCAGCAAAGAGCAGCTGAAAATAATCATCAGTGAGGAATGATATGAACATGTTATCACAGATTTGTGCAAGACTGATATGATTCATGCCCAGGAGGATCGAATCTGAGTCTCACTAATGAAGGGTGTGCTGACTTTCGTTGCAGTTCGTGTTTAAATATGAGCCTTTCTTTAAAGTTTAGTCAAACATTCTGTATTTTTAATAAATTGGTTTAATTCTTCTTGGGTTTTGTCTAGTAATAAATGGTATTAAACGGAGAGGGTTTGTAATTACTGAACATTTTAGTGCCATTGACCAGGGGTGTGCTCAGTTTTGACATATACTATCGGAATAATGGCAACAGAACATCAGTTAATTGCCCTGACAGATTACTCTTGTTGTAGTATTGTGCTGAAAAAAGATTAGTTGATCAGTCATAATCAATCAAAAATGTCACAAATGCGCTGGCTCAAAGCATTTGCTCTTTTGTATATCATCATCAACTGAATCTTTGGTTTTGGACTGATGGTTAAAACATCAACTTGGGCTCTGGGAAATTGAGATTCATCATTTTCATTGATTGATAAAGAGTACCAAAATAAAGTCATTCAATCTTAAAGAGAGAGTTGTGAAGTTGAAACGGTAGGAATTCATGCGTGGACTGCTGGTGCGCACTCTGTTGAGAGGATTGAACACAGTTTTGTGCGTATGTAAATCTGTGCCCTCTTTTCCCGCCCTCCCTCCCATCTCCAGAGGGGTTTTTTCACAAAGCAGGATTAGCAAGCAAGCGAGATAAATTTAAAAAGTACTTTTGTGAAATTTTGTTAGCAATTCTCAGTCTGCATTGCTGATACATATCCCTAAACCTAATATTCAAATTTAGTTTTTGCAGATTCAAATCAATATTACCAAGAGGATGGAATAATCTTTCACAGATATGGGGGTAATTTTCTGATCTTGACTTGTAAAATCCCTCACAAGGGCTCCTGGGTCCTTAAATCAGTATCAGTTTTAGGTAAGACTTAAACATGCAGGTGCCTCAACCTCCACCTTTCTTCTCTTCTTTTTTTCATGCTTTCTTTAATCCCTCATTTCCCACTTGTGTCTTTTCCTCTCCTCCATTTCACTTCCACTTTATCACACTCCCAAAGCCATCCCTCCGTCTGTCTCCAGTGGTTGCCGTGGTTACAGTTTGTTCTGCTCATCAGGCGCCTGCTGTGTCTAAACAGACTGTCAACAGTTTAATTACTCATCCTCTCATCCCTCTATCTTTCCTTACTTCTGTACTACGGTTTTGCTTGTTGCTTCCATCGCTGACTGTGAAGCCTCTTACTCACTCCTCTCGGTGACTCTTCCTTTCATCATTTTCCAGTCTTATTTTCCCACTTCCTCTCCTTTTCTCTGTCTCTTCCTTCATGTCATCCATTCATCACAGCCCCTCCTTCCTACTATTGTATGTTTGACTACTAACAGTCTAATTACTCATCCTTTTAACATTCAATCACAGTTTTATTCCATTCACTCGTCCAGCCCTCTATCTGTCCATCCACCCATCCCTCCCTCGCGTCAGTGTGTTACGGCTTTATATTAGTGTAGTTTTTCTTTTCAGACATTGTTTTTCCTCTATTCCCTTATCCCTGCTCCCTCTTATCATCCACCTCTCAAGTGTCATCACTCGCCTTTTCATTCTTCATTACCCAGTCTCTCTCCATCCTCTGAGTGTTACTCCCTATCTTAAACAGTCAGTCTTGTAATTACTCCTCTTCATCACACTATCGTTCTGTACCTCTCTGTCCATCATCTAGCACTCGGATCCTCAGCTGTTGACAACGGCCTGATGTCTCATCCTTTGATCTCACCCACCCCCCTTTCTTTAACAGCCCAGCCTTTCATTTCACTCCCTTCACCATTTGTCATCCATTCATCCATCCATGCATCCATCAAGTGCCAGCCTCCTGACATTGACCATGTCTCCCTTGTTTTCAGGGTTTCAAATCTTCCACTTTTCTCCTTGATTGAAAGCTGGTTAAATCAGAAAGGTGTGTGACATCCTACATCTATCATTCATCATCATATTTGATGGGGTTTTTTCATGTGTCTGTCTTCATCCCTTTTATGTAATGGAATAACTTTACTGTATTTTGACCACTTCCATACTTCCCTCTTCCTTTTTGGCTTTTCTAATCCTTAATCAATTGATCTTTTTAAAAAAAAACTTTTTTTCAATAAATGGTCTATTCACACGCCTGCCATTTTTTCACTTCTCTTCCTTCATTCATATGCCAGTCTGTTCATTTTTTTGGCAGGGCTCCTACTTTGAGCAGTGAGCATCCCATCTGTTCATGGATCTCCCTCACTCTAGCCTCAGAATGACAGACACCCTTGAGCCACACAAAGCATTAACAAGTTAATTGAGAAAATGATTCTTTTATATTTCGATTTCAGCTTTATTTCACTGTTCGAACCACGTGACACTCACCTGCTCTCTCTGTATTCTTAAAACCTCTTGCAGGAGTAGTACAGCCAATTATAGAATTATGATTTGGGTAATGGATATCAAAAAGCCTTTTTGCTACACTTTAAAAAGATTCAGTCATCATCTTTTCAGAATGAACGCTTCCCCTGTTCAAAGCGAGAGTCAAAACTGCTGTAAACGATCAGCAGAATAAGTAATGAGACCTGTCTCGCTTATTCAAGAAGCTTTTTGTTCATAAAAATAGTTTAACATGTGGTTTATTGTC